>NC_089586.1:53016777-53038021 GCF_019320115.1 Miscanthus floridulus | reverse complement strand
TCAAAAGCCCTTCAGAATCAACAGGAATCGTCAAAATAATTCAGCATCCAGAATCTGCCAGGGTGCTGCGACACCATCTTTTGGTCCATTGGACCGTGTATCGTGTTTGGGCCCATTAGGGGACGTGTCTAGGGTAGGCGACAACCCTAAGACCTTTATAATCATACGCCGCCATCGTCATTAGGTTTTAGGTTTTTGCTTAGATTAATCTATCAAGAACAGTTTCGCCGTTTATCGGTTTGTGAGACCCCAACTTCGTGAGATTAATCATTCATCTACAATTTGGTTGCTTTCTTTCTTGTTCTTGCTTTTGTTCTTCGTTGCACAGGCAGGGATTAGCCTTCTTGGCGAGGTCAACCATATTCATGTCTCTGTTGATAACCAGAGGAGTTGTGGTGCTAAGATTGAAGGGTTCGATCTTTCGATCTGAAGCCGGATCGATGTGTCATTCTCCGCCACAACGATAGTTACCACTACCTGGCGGAAGATCAGGATCCCCGTTTCCATTAGAGAGATCATGAGTCTCTTGCGCATCGTGCGGCTAAGGTAGAAGGAGGGGTTGCGGCAGACCCTGGCATTGGCGTCAGGCCTGTTATGCTTGGCTCAACTGGGCCTCGGTCGTTCAGGCCTTCGCTAGCTGATGTGTCGTGGGCCATTCAGCTTGCTAATTAGTCGGTGCCTTGAGACACCCGAGGATTATAACCCTGACACCACCGCACCCCGTTACCCCTCCGCGCCCCGTTCCTCACCGTGCCCCCTGTTCCAAGAGCACGAAACACTTTTTAAGTGCAACATCGCAAAAAATATAGTGTAACATCAGGATCTAAATACAACGACATCACAAAACTATGTAGTGCAACAACAAAAAAAATACTGCAACATAGGAAATTTTGTAATGTAACATTGAAAAATTTGTACTGCAATATCTGAAACAGTAGTACTGCAATGTCGCAAAAATCAACCATGAAACATGGAAATGGAAACATCTCAAAATCACCTTTTAGTGCTGCAATAAAAAAAGGTAATTTCAACAATTAAGATCCCCTATTACAACAATCCCAACATTAGAACTTCCTATTGCAACACATGAAATCACCTATTGCAACATAGAAAATCATCTATTGCAACATCCAAAACCCCCCCTTGAACACGGAGGAAACAGTAAAAAAGGAGTACAAAACCATCAAGGGGATGGGTTCGAGGTGCAGGCTGCTCTAGCCCCAGGCGCATCCCCTTCGAGCTCGCTAGAGGGAGGAGGGAATAGGACCACAAAGGTCGTCGGAACCCTAGCCAACGTCGCGTCCCTCAGATCCAATGGAAGAGGAGGAGGAGGAGGAGGAGGGCTCAGATGTAGAGGAGGAACGACCTACCTTATCAGTGCCACTGCCGTCGTCCTTGTCTCCGATTTGGTGAAGCGGGAGCCAAGTCACAACATGAGGGCAGCTGCGTAGCAGGTCGCCGGTAGGGGGGGGGGAGAGGGAGGGAGCAGCCGGCGGGCAGGTGGGGCGGCCGGGGCGTGGTGTCCGTCACGGCGGGTGAGCGGGCGCGGCAGTAGAATGGGAGCGCGAGTGCTACAGGAGTGCGGCTCGAGGAAAGGATAAGGAGGAGAGAGGGAAGCAGGTGAGTTAATTCGGCACGTGTCGGGTGTGTCCATCCCCACCCGGACGCCCGCTTTATATCAATTCCATATAACCTTCCCTGCTGAGATAGCCCCCTCTACGCATCCAAAAATGTACCCAACATAGAAATCAGTCATCCAGATTGCTTACAGTGTTGACTCCTACTCAAATCTGACGATCAAGATCCGTGTATGGTACTCTTCGGCCCCCTGCCATCTCCCACACGAAAGGAAACCCATCCGCGCACAAGAAAACCCATCTGCGCGCGACATCCACGTCAGGCGTCACCGTCTCCAGGCCCCGCCCCCGATCCCCGCTCGCGCTCAGGATCTCCAGGAACCGCCGCCACACGACCGCGCGTCCGTCCCCACGATCTTCGCGCTCGGCTCCTCCTTCCTGCAGGGCACGCCGGCCAGCCACGCACAGCGCATTGCATGCCGGCCGAAACACGCGCCTGTCACAGTTGGACGACAACGCGTGCGCTTTGTTTCAAAAAATAAAGGCGTCCACAAATCAGATTCAATCAAAGTAGATAGAAATCAAAATCAATCGGGCTCAATCACAGGCAATAAAAATAATCGCGCCAACAAATCAAATAAAAAAGGAATTGACGCAATCACATATATAGCGCGAGGAAGACCATCCTGATCAGGCACGTACGCACTCGCGCTCGCCGGAGAAGCAACATACATATCATCACATATATATCGTTAACGCCGCCGACGCTGCCAACGAGCACAACTCCTGCCGGGCCCCGCCGAGAACCCTGCCGACGCCTCCAACGAGCAGTCCGCCGTGGATCCCGCGCCGCCACCGAGTTCGGCGGATGACGACGTGTTCGATCGCATCCCCTCGCCCCGGTCATATCCCCAGGCATGCAAACAGCCTTCTACTCTCTAGGCGAACACTGGGTTTAGGGTTTTTGACAGCTTTTGCGTTGTTTCCCTGGGTTTAGGTGGTGCTCGCGCTTGCGCAGTGCGGTGGTGACGCGCTGAACGCGGAGGACGAGGAGGGGTGGGCGTCGAAACACGTACTCCGCAGCAAGCTCCGGCAACTCTCATCAGATCCTCGACATCCTGCTTGAGCGAGGTACGAGACCAAACCGATAAGTGTGGTCGGTCTCTAATATTTTTTGCTACGGATTTCTAAGATTAGCTAGCGCAAAACTGGTAGCACATGACGGAACTGATGTCTTGGTTTTTACCGAAAACATTGTTTTCTAGGTCCACTTTCTGACCTTGCATGTTGAGTATTTGAGTTTCTAGATTCTTTTTTTTTTTACTTTAGTTTCTAGATTCTATTTTATCGTGGTGAAGTTCCCTCTCATTTTCTCGGTTAATAACTAACTACACGCTTAATCCAAATGACGCGTTAGATTAAGCGTGTATGTTTTATATAAATCATAAAGATGATTTTTTTTTTTTAATGCTTGTGTTTGTTTTATATAAATCATAAAGATTAGTATGTATAGCTGTGAATTTTTTTTGTATTTAACTTTGTATTGTTTCTTCAAGGATTTAAATTGTTTATAATCCTTTTTGTACCCCGGCTGTTATATCTCAGCAATCAACAAGACCGATTCTTTTGATATCAGTCCCACGAAATGATGTAGCCCTTAAATACTTGTGTTTGTTTATAAATCATACAGATTAGTATATGTATACATGTGAATTATTTTTTTGGTATTTAACTTTGTATTGTTTCAAAAGACTAGTAAAGTGCCCGTGCCAACGTCACGGCTTCATTTTAGAGATAAACATCAAAACAACCAATTGATGATATTTTTTTCATAGTTTAACTTTCACCCAATTGTATATGACCATATATATAATACGGAATACCCTTATGCATAACAAGGCATAATAAAGTGATGTCTTGCCTTAACCATCTAATTTATAATCTGTCTAAGGCCTTGAGTCAAAATATTCATTTGCACGGCTCTTCAAAATGTCCACCAAGAATTCCGTTCTCAGTGAAGTTGATAGTTGTCCATAGCAGATAATAATTTAATTTATTAATTTACTATGTAGTGTACAAAATATGTATAGAGAAACTATTTTTATTAATTAATTCTCAAATATAAAGAAATAAGTTACAATCAAAGACAACTCACCTTGAGGCAGGACTTTTGCATTGTTTGTCTTCTTAGGCTATCTCCAACAACAACACCTAAAATACAAGACTCATTCGTCCTTTGGGTAGCACTATAGGCAAAAGGTTCAATACATATTCGGCATCTTCTCCAACAGCAAGACCCAAAAGAGAATCCTTTCTGCAAATAAGTTTTCAGGAGAGAGGATACTCATATTTAGATTGTGCCTCTCAGGCAACCTAAAATAGGTCTCCCGTATAGGTACTCTGTTGGAGGCTGATTTTAGGTCTCTTGCTACCCATTTTAGATTTGGGTCTCCTTATTGGAGATAGTCTTAGGCTCATTATATCGAGGCATCTTGCTACCCATTTTAGGTTTGGGTCTCGGCATCGCCATCACATCCTCATCAGCACGCTTCCTATCTTCGTCTTTTTCTACATCAACTATTTGTCCGGCACTGTCTTTGATTGGTCATTCTTCTATATCCATAATATTGATCTACATATGCAATTTTATAATATCAGTGCTAGATGCCATTTTTTTGTATATGTATGCAATGGCCCGTATAGGTATATATACATATGTGAGGGTAGGTGAGTTACTTGTGAGAATTATTGCGTACCACACCCTCGTCAGTTGATCTGCACTTGTTCTACATTCATATTGATCTACATATGCAATATGCAATATTATAATATCAGTGTTAGATACCATTTTTTTGTATATGTATGCAATGACCCGTTAAATATACATGTGTGAGGATATTTGTGTTGCCGGAGAGATCGCTGCTTATGATATCCTCGTCGGCACGCTTCCTGTCCTTGTCTTGTTCTAGATAAACTATTTTTTCGGCATCGTCTTTGATCTGCCTTTCTTTTACATCCATATTGATCTGCATATGCAATATTTATAATATCAGTGTTAGATGTCATTTTTGTATATATGTATGTAGTGAGCAGATGTGAGTTGCGGGAGAGATCTTTGCGTACTGGATGGTCACGCACCCAAAATATATCATTATTAATTTATTTAATGATATGTTAATAATGATATATTTCGGGTGCGTGATGATGCACTATGTAATGCTGTCTCCCACAACTTAGGTATGTTCATTACATACATATATATACGAAAATGGCATCTAACAATGGTATTACAATATATTGCATAATATGCACATCAATATGGATGTAAAGAAGGGCCGATCAAAGATGATGCCAAAAAAATAGTTAATCTAGAACAAAATGAGGACAGGAAGCTGCTGACGAGGATGTCATATGCAGCGATGTCTCCGGCAACTCAAATATCCCCACACATGTATATCTAACGAGTCATTGCATACATATACAAAAAATGGTATCTAACATTGGTATTATAATATTGCATATGCAGTGCTTCACTCTTCTTAAGGTGGGAGAAAAGATCAAACTGATTATTGATCAAAATTAAGGTTTGAAACTTAGGTAATTAACTTCTTCTGCTTAACCCAAGAAGAAATTGGATTGATTTTTGAGAAATCGAATTCAGTTAAGACAGGGGAAATTAAGATAGCAATTTCTGAGCTGTATGAGGTAGAAAACTCTCAAGTACGGTTCTAGGGAAAGGAACTGCCTATTCCGGTCTCTCTAAAATAGCTATCTTTGAATTCCTACTTGTAAACAAACTAAACTAATAAATATGCCTAGCTAGCATCCGCCAATGTTTTTTACTATCCCGCAACAACAAAAACTTAGTCCCTTGCCACGCTCGCTTAAATGTGTCTTTCTTTGATAAAAAAAAATACCAAAAGCAGAGCCTTTTTCCCTTCCTTGACACAGTGGATTGCTTTTTTTTTTGCCAGGAAATGAGTTCCTAGACTTTTGGCTTGCATCCTTTTCTCTACTTATATTGAAAGAGTATATATACCTATACGGGTCATTGCCTACGTATAAAAAATGGCATCTGACACTGGTATTATAAAATTGTATATGCAATTCAATATATGGATGTAGAAGAATGACCAATCAAAGCCGATGTCGGAAAAAATAGTTGATGTAGAAAAAGACGAAGACAGGAAGTGTGCTGATGAGGATGTGATGGCGATGCCTTGATATAATGAACGCAAACAATGCAAAGGTCCTGCCTCAAGGTGAGTCGTCTTCGATTGTAGCTTATTTCTTTATATTTAGGAATTAATTAATAAAAATAGTTTCTCTATGCATATTTTGTACACTACATAGCAAATTAATAAGTTAACTTATTATCTACCCTAGACAGCTATCAACTTGTCTTAGGACAGAATTCTTGGTGGACATTTTGAAGAGCCGTGCAATTGAATGTTTTGACAACTTCCCTAAAGATCTCTAAGACGTACTCAATGTGTTAGGTAGATTATAAATTAGATGGTTAAGGTGAGACATCACTTTATTATGCCTTGTTATGCATAATGGTATTTCATTATACATGGTCACATACAATTGTGTGAAAATTGAACTATAAAAAAATATCGTCAGTTGGTTGTTTTCATGGTTATCCCTGAAATGAAGTCGTAGCATTAGCACGGGCACTATACTAGTATAACAAAGGGCTGCTACACGAGATTGAGAAAATTTCATCCTCTTTGTTCTTTCTTCTATCTCCCTTCCTCTATCAGCATTCACCACCCACATGCTTGGAAAGAGGACATGCTAGAGCTTAATTTTATCTTCATTCTTCTTTATTCCTCATTATTGGGAAAGGGGTCTTTCTCAAGTTTTTTAGAATTACACCGTACAACGTAGGCACTCACAACACGCATGCACAGTCATCACTATGAATACAAGTATGCTAACCTTACCCCTATAAGCACATCTGAAGGACTGAGCCAATAGATCTCGAGATTCATGAAGTCACCACAGGCGCCTCACTGTCGACGGGGACGTCGTCTATCACTGAAAGCATAGCACCATTAAATCCTAGAATATATCCAGGAAAATACGAGCACCCGTGCGAAATCAAGAACTTGAACGCGGGTGAGTAGGTTCCACCTTAATTAACCCAATAAACTGACCTACAATTTAGTATAAGAGCTCCAATTTTCTCATTTGCCCTTCGCTTTTGGACTTTGGAGGAAAACTTCGAGGGGCGTGGTTAGCGCCCGGACGTCTGGACGTCTGCGCAACCTGCCTCCATTGCCTCGTTCCGACTCGCACGTGCACCTCGCTCTCGATGCTGCGCCCGCCGCTCCTCGCTTTCAGATGGACGGCCTCGCCCCCGACTCGCAGGTGCACCCTGGCCCCTGCTCCTTCCCCTGACCCCTCTCTCTCTCCATGTGGGTCGGACCTGGGAGCCAGCCCCTAGCTCGTTGCGCCACTGTCTGTCGATCCCTAGCTCTGCCGCGCCCCCATCCCCCGCCACCTGGGTCATGCGCCCATCCCTCACCATGCCCCCTGTGAAACACTTGCAACATAAAACACTTAGTGCAACATATATCTAACACAGATGAAACATTTGAAACGTACTATTGCAACATATGTGTGAAAGATATACAACATCGAGATAAAAAACTTGCAGCATGTATGTGAAACATATGCAATGCCCACATAAAACACTTGCAACATGTGTGAAACATGCAACATTCAGATAAAACAATTGTTGCAACATACATCTCAAATAGGTGAAACATTTTTTTCAAAACACTTGCAACATACCAATGAAAATATTTGCAAAAATTTGCAACATGTGCAACATACCAATCTAGTTTTACAATATCCATAAGTAACAATTGTAAATGCCTCTGAAACATTTGAAACATATATTTGCAATATAGAGGAGGTGATGGCCAGGGCAAGTCGATTTCGGTCGTCAGGGTGGGATCCGGTGGCGAGTGAGCACCACCAGTTCCGGCCACGCTCGTGGGTGCCCTTGGCTTGGCCGGGGAAGACTTGAGGCGCCACAGCACAGTGCACCCTAGTGGCCATGGCGGGGTCATCGGCACGCTTGACAGTGATGGGCAATGGATGGACGGCGATGGAGCGACCGGCGCAGGCGGCTGGGACACGTAGGTGAGCGACGTTGGGAGCGATGGCGCGTGGCGCGGCCAGCGATGGGGTGAAGGGCACGGCGCGGCAGCCCGACGAGGGCGCGGTGGGGGAAGGGGGTGGACGAATGAGTGGCCACGCTGCTTCGGGCGCTGAGCAGATAAACATACGAGGGAGTGAGGATTTGTTTTTTGTTTTTGAGAGAGATGAGGCCCGCTCTTGCAGAGGCGCGTTAGGACGGGAGTCATGGATAGACCCTCGTATTGGATCATTATCGAACTTCTGAGTGACAAGGAACGGCCGGCGTAAGAGCCCGGCGGTTAATCATTATAACTTCATTTACACACAGATGGGCGCTGCTGATGCTGCTGTGTGCTGTCCAGGTGCAGGCCCGGATAACTCGTGCCATTGAAGAAACCAACGACATCCTTCCTTAGACAATTGTATGTATGGTGAACACGCAAGCAAGTGCAAAGCCGCCGTTGACTTCACCTTCAAAGAAAGTGAAGCTCAAGCAACGCGATCCTCTGAAGTCTGAACTCGAAGAAGAGAAACGGCGAACAAATTAAAGCACCGGCTAAAATGTATCCGTGCGCGTGCGCGCGTACATTTATCTCTCCGGTTTGAACCGTAAGCAATGCATCGCCATGTGCAGTTTCTGGTCCGGCTTGCTTCATTTGATCGATGCGCTTGTTAATTTGTTTAATTAACCATTCGTGATTGCTAGGGTAAGGCCGTGTATATATATACCCACCAGACCGTTGCACAAATCATCACACCACAATCAATCTAGACACTTGAGCAGAACAAATTAATAAACCAGTTCGTGCACTCAGCATCCCGGCCAGCTCTGTGAGGTGAGGCATATAGCTACGTTTTGTGCAGTTTCAAGGCATATACAAACCCGAGCAGTATGGGTATGGCCGCTCCAGCTCGAGTTCTTGGAGTCGTGTCGCTCGCAGTCGCCTGCATGTTGGCCATGGCCGCCGCTGGTGACGCCGCCACCAGCGCTCCGTCGTCTCCGACGCCGGCCGGATGGCTGAAGGCGCATGCCACGTTCTACGGTGGCGCCGATGCCTCTGACACCATGGGTAATTAAGTTGCCCTCTCTTATTTTGTGATGGTTTATTACCCAAAGCTAGCAGGCAGATCGAGAGATAACTGTATACCGCGTCATCAAATTGTATATATTTCGCAGGCGGCGCGTGTGGGTACGGGAACCTCTACTCGCAGGGCTACGGCACGCGGACGGCGGCCCTGAGCACGCCGCTCTTCAACGGCGGCGCATCATGCGGGCAGTGCTACAAGATCGCGTGCGACCGCAAGAGAGCCGACCCGAGGTTCTGCAAGCCCGGCGTCACGGTGACCGTCACGGCCACCAACTTCTGCCCGCCCAACTCGGCGCTGCCCGACGGCGGTTGGTGCAATCAGCAGCGCCCACACTTCGACATGGCGCAGCCGGCGTTTGAGAAGATCGGCGTCTACACCGGCGGCATCATCCCCGTCATGTACAAAAGGTATATTTTATGAGTTCAATTGCCGATCAAGTGTAGAAGTCTCGACTGTTCTGACAAAATTAAGCATGACGATGCATGCAATGTCTTATCTTGAGTAAAAATGCTTGCTTTAATTTGCAGGGTTCCTTGTGTGAAGCGAGGCGGGGTGCGGTTCACAATCAACGGTCACGACTACTTCAATCTCGTGCTCGTGACCAATGTTGCAGGCGCTGGCTCCATCAAGTCAATGGATGTCAAGACCTCCAACTCCAATAGTTGGATACCAATGGCACGCAACTGGGGTGCGAACTGGCACTCTCTTGCGTATCTTACTGGGCAGATGCTCTCGTTTAGAGTCACCGACACAGACGGACAAACTATTGAATTCACAAACGTGGTGCCACAAGGATGGAAGTTTGGCCAAACATTTGCATCCAAGTTGCAGTTCAAGTGAGAGCTCCGTGCAGGATTTCCAATGACCCATTAGTTGCGCACTTGTGGGAGTAGTATATATGATTCGAAGACGCTCAAAATGTATGCATGCATGGAGTTGCTGGAGTCCTACACTATCTATGTGCATTACTTGTATATATAGATACCGATTCTTAGCATCTATTTATAATTGTGTATATTCATGTTTAAATTAAATTTATGTTGTGTGCATAAAGATACGAGCGTACATATCCTCTCAAGCCATCTATTCTGCTGCACTAGCACTAATCTAAACGAACCATGGCTTCCGTGAGTTACTGCAAACACTTTCATGTTTGATATTCCAACATGAAAGAATTAAGTGGCGAATCGACCTTGTCTATTTGTGGTCCAGACGTATTGTTCTCAAAAAGTAAATGGAAAGATAATGTAAGTTCTCATAATTTTATAATGGGCATAGTCATAAACGGTATTAATTGAAATATGATACATGAATCACTGCTACTGTAAACTTAACCGAAACAGGCAAAAGAGATTAATCGAGGCAGGCAAACCATCCGCCTCCGTGCAAAGGTCATGGTTAGGTCTTAACGGAAGCGGTTGGCCACCCGCCTCGGTTAATGAATTAACCAAGGCAGGTGCCTTAGAACGTCCGCCTCGGTTAATCGAAAAAAAACAAAAAAATTCCATGAGCCCACCGGTGAGCCCATTCTCGAGCCCGTCGGCGAGCCCGTTCCCAGCCCACGAGCCAGATCTGGCTCCGCCGTCGCCCGCCGTGCTGCCTGGTCGCCCGCCGTGCTGCCTGGTCGCCCGCTGCCATCTGCCGCCCAGAGTAGACTGAGAGAGATAGGAGACCGAAGCCGTCTTTCCGCCCGCTTGATGGACCAGGGTCCTAGGGGTTTCCCATAGGGTCCACTACTCTGCTGGGCCCTAGGCTGGCCCACGATCTGCTGAAGGACACGAGGCAAGATGGCGTGGTCTTCAGGCTATTCAGGATCAACTTAGTCGGCTTACTAAGAAAGCAAGATTCTGTAATAGAACTAGGACTAGATTCTGTAATAGAACTAAGACTCTTCCATTATAATCGACTAGGACTAGATACGTGCCATTACCCTCACCCCAATATAAAGAGAGGTACGATGCACCCCCTTGTACATACAATCATATCAATCAATCCAATGCAAAAGGCTACATACCGACCGGACGTAAAGGCTATTTCTCGATTACGAGGGCCCGAACCACTATAAACCGTTCGTCTCTTTGCGTTCACCGTCGGGTTCCACGTACGTTGAAGCCCACAAACCATCTTTCCGGGTAACCCCGTGATGAGTTGCCGATCACTCTACAAGAAATAAGGCTTTACATGACGGTTTACTAGTGACATTCTAAGAAAACATCATAGAATTCTATTGTCAGTGATGGTTCGTTCCTGAGGTGATACATTTATGACGACTGTTTTAGTTGTCGTCACGGTTGGACATCATAGATCATATTCCCCTGTAAATGATGCAAGATCCAAAGTATTGGATATCCAGCCCAAGACCCAGTACCCCTCGCATATATAAGCATAACCAAAACTTAGGGTTTCTCAGCTCTCTCACCCTCTCCCTCTCCCTCAGTCAAGAGCGACACACACCCTCACCCTCTCCCTCAGCCCAGTGAGCACATCTCTATCTTCCTCTTCCTCTCCCTCTCCCTCTCCCTCTCCCGCAAGCCCGCAAGCCCGCACCCTCTCCCTCTCCTCCTATCTCCGAGCGGTGCGCACTCCTAGTGGCCGGCGGCGGCACTCCTAGGCCCTGCTCCCTCTGCCTCCCCTCCGGCGTGGGCAATGGCGGGATCTGGCGTGAGTGACAGCGGTGGCGGCGGCGAGATCCTAGCGGTGGTAGCAGGATCCCAGTGGCGGCGGCCACTGGATCCCGGTGCGGGCGACGGTGGTGGTAGTGGTGGGATCCCGGCATGGGCAAAGGCGGCGGCGGCAGCGGGTTCTTGGCGCACGGGTGACAACGGCGTTGGGTAACCCTAGTCCCCAAAGTACTGAAACCCATTGCTCTTGTGCTAGTTCCTGCCGCTTCTGTGGTGCTACAAGTGAATCCCCACCCTTCCTTCCTCGTATTGTCTCTCTGTGTCAAGATTTGGTGACCTTGGATTCAATCTCGGTTCGAGCTGATGGTGCTTAGTGCTTGTTGCCTAGGATTTGGTTGGGGTACTGAGGCACAAGATGTGGTGCTGTAGGTGGCAAGGCAGCAAGCCAGATCTCATCCTCAGCTACCATCACTACATACTAGGTTTGGGTATTTGCAATTCTTGTGTGGTAGGTAATGCTAGCTCTGGTTAAAGAAGCCACATATGTGCAATTCAGCAGCCACATAACTTCAAATGCCTGCACTAATATATTTTATTTTGACTTACTGCCTAGTGCCTAGTGTGTACTGTGAATATGTTATCTGTTTGCAAAGTGTAGTAGAGAGGAATGATTATGTATAAATTTCTTTGAATGACATGAATGAGGAATATAGAGGAACAACAACAATTATATATAATTGTGAAGCAAAAACTTATATAATAATTGTTTGCTGCAGTTACTGGATCAGCTTGGAAACCCGATTAGATGCTTTCATGTACAAGTAGGTGAGTGAGCTTTCTTGTAATCTTTTTTCTTATGGCTTTGAATTGATCTGATCCTGCAACTAGAATACTCTAGAATACATACATGCATCTCAGGTTGATCTGAGCCTTTTCTAGAATACATACATTGCATCTCAGGAGATCTACTCTGTGATTTCTAGTTGTTGTGATGATGGGAAGGGGTGCTGGTATTAATGATGCAGCCTAGCATGTGGGAGGACCATTGTTATGATCTGCAAACTCACTATTTAGTACCTGATATCTCTAGCTCCGTGCTTCGATATAGTATGTTGCTCAATATGGTATCATTGTCTCACTGTTTGGGTTGGAGAAGATTTATGAGCTGCATCAATTTACTGTCCTCTTACATGTTTGCAGAGAGACTCAGCTGCGATGGCTACCGGCAACAATGAGTTGAAAATCATGATGCAAGCGATGGAGTAGCAAGCACAGCTAAGAAATGGTAAGCTTATTGTGATATTTGTCTGCATTGTTCCAAAATTCATCTTGTTTCAGAAGCTAGCTCATAACCCGGCCATTTAGAATAGTGTTTAAAAAATCTCATTTTCCTATTACTTTAGAAGTGTTGCATCACTTAATTTATTGTAAATATCATTGAACATGAGTTTTGGACCAGAAATTTAGATGTGTGGTGGATCTATACTCTTTTGGCCTTAGTATTTTGTTTATAGCTAATTATTTTCTAAGTTTCTGATCTGGAACCAAAAAAAAAGAAATTAAGTTACATTGATTTCTTTTACATTTTAACATATCCAGGATGAGAACATATCCAGGCATCAGACACTGCATACTTTGAACTACCCTGTGTTACTCTAATTGTCAATTCTATGGGCTTACCTAATTTGAAATTTGTGCTAGATTAAGTTACCTAAAATATGTTGGTTGTGCTCAATACTAACAAACAGGGGGTGTCTCTTCTGAACATTGCAGGCTAATAGTTTAAATATGGTGCAGCTACAGCACATTGCCGCTGATTGTGATTATTTCTCTGGTACTCTTCAAATGCAAACCCAATGGATTGTTAGCTGAGGCCAACACTTGTGCTCTCTGAATTGCAACAAGAGGATCATGGTGCTCATGGTGGCTATTTTTGTTAGTTACGAAAGATTTAGTGGTCTAAGCAAATCATATGAGTTGTGTGCTGTACAAGCGAACATCTTAGTTTTGTAGACACTTGAGTGTAGCTTGGTTATTGCCTTAGTATTTCCTGTGGAAATTTGTACAAAAATAAATGTTGATGGTTTCAATGAAAATGATGAGCAATGTTTTGTCAATTGTGAGCTTTGTTCTAGTTTATGTGTTTCATGAGTGTCTTAATGTGTGACAAGGTTAATGTTGATTGTATCGTTAATGCTGTGATGATTTGGCACTAATTTGTGATGTTCTTTTTCATCACTATGGTTTGGATCTGGGCTTGGATATTGGCCAGTTATAGGAGACGGACAACTATTTCATGATGGGCACAAATGCCAATCTATGACGGCTCAATTCGGTCCAATAAATGTATGACGCAGGATACATGACATTTTTCGCGATCGTCACCGTGAGTTAACTGTGACGCATTTTTGCTTGTCCATGACCAAAGTAAACCGTCATGTATAAGGGTATTTTTTGTAGTGTCATCAAACACCGACAGCTGGTGTGCCAGGTAGGGGCTTTTGGCAACTTCACGATCGAGAGCTCGAAGGACCTCGACAACATGATTTTTCTGATGGGATCCACCTTTGTCTTTGGCTCCTAGATATGCACTGCCGATGACTGTGGCTAGCTTCAGAGTCACCTCATGGAGATCCCGGCGCAACAAGCTTCTCCAGCAGCTTCAACAGCTACGCTGGATCTTGTCGCCTAGAAATTTTCCCACCTTTTGATTTTTTATTCAACTCAGACTCAGGAGGCTGGGGAGATCCAAGACTCTCACCCGGACACTATTAGTTTGTCCGGGTTGGAGATCCCATATGATGTTCGCGTCGACAACCAAAGTCGTTTCCACTCGGACTCATAAATTCAGCTTTGATCTACCAAGATATGATCAATCACCTCTTGTAGTTAGAGCAAGAGATCCCACTATCAGGTGCGTGAAGGGTTTGGTCTTGTCCATCACACCCGAAGAAGGCATCATCCATTGGTCGGGTGTCCTACCTTGCACTACATCATCAGATCCCTCTTGCCCGATCAGCATGGTAGAGCTCCTGCCTTACCAAGATGGCAGCACTCTTCCATCTGACGACGATCACGGCTCCATAGAGATTTTGAACAGTGTGACAACTACAGAATCTAGGAACCACTCTGCACCAAGACATTCTAGAGAAGTCTTCATGGCCGGTCACCCACCTCAGATCCCTATGCCACAAGCTCCTGATATTCAAGATGGCGAAGAAACTTTGTCCAACATCTCACCGGATGCAGCAACACCTAAAAATGAGATAGACAAGCAGAAGACAACTAGGGAGAAGAAGAATAAAGCACGATAGGCTCATCGTAACCAAGCCCAACACCATAGGGAAGAGTGGGAGCAGTATCAAGTAGCCTGCCATGAAGTTGAACAGCAATGCTTAGCTATAGAAGCCAAAGCCGAGCAACGCCAATTGGACCAAGAAAGGTATCGGCAACATCGGGAGCCTGACAATTTCAGGGCATCCGCCTCACACAACCTTGATGTCAACTTTATGGACGTAGCTGACCACAGGGTTTTCACTACACCCTACGCCAATGTTTATGCTCTAGCGACAGAGTTGGCTACAATTCAGAATCCAACTAAGGACCAACGACGCCTCAAGGTTATCTTGGAATCCATGGCCCTACAGATGCAAGCAACAAAAATAGCGTCAGCTATCCCCATCCCTTCTTGAGGGCTAGAGCAGCACCCTCCTACTAACTCTAAGCAAGGGAATGCATCGTGAGTACCAGCTCTTTCACATCTTGGGCCTTAGGGTAACCAGAAGAGGAATCAAGGTGCAGTGCAATTAGCCTACCGCCATCAAGGGTAGTATTACCATAGTAGGGAAGGCAGAGGCGAATCAGAGTACAGGGAGGCCAGTATCTCCCCCAATAGGTTCCCATGTTTCTCAAGCAGACTCCTCTCAGTCCGACTACCCTACAAGTTCAAGCCATCTAACCACTCCAAGTACGACGGGAAGACAAAGCCCAACCAATGGCTACACATCTACTCTCAGTCAATTGAGTTCGCTGGTGGCGACGATGATATCAAGATTCTATATTTCCCCATGCCACTCGAGACCGTGCCACTCGCCTAGTTCGACAAACTACGCCCCAACTCTATTGATACTTGGGAGCAACTACAGCGCAAGTTCTATGACAACTTATGTGGGGTCCTCACCTATCCAAGTACTCGGATCGAACTCAAGACTTGCAAGCAGAATCCAGACGAGTCCTTCCAAGAATATTATCGCCTTTTTGCATAGTTACGAGCCTAGGATTATGATATCACCGACAGAGAAGTAACTAGACACTTTTCTAATGGAATCAAGTACAAGTGGCAATTCGAAAAGTTCTACAATGATAATCTAGAGACAGCCGAAGACTTCATGCACACTGTCCAAAAGATGATCGCATCTAAGGAGCGGATACGTGAGCGGTTCTCGGCACGTAACCCATAGGACTACAGAAACTACAACCCTAGGGGCAATCATGGTGGATAATCCAATAGGAAACGGGGACCTAACAACACCCTTGTCTCCATGGATAGGTCCAAGAAGTCTAACAAGAACAACAAGAGGTTTGAAGATCTCAAGAATTTACCTATCATTTCCACAAGAACGCCAAGCATACTGTGGTCGAGTGTAGACAACTCCAGGAGTTGAGGTTGTACGCAAAAAATAACAAGGGCAAGGGCAAAGATGATAACAAGAAGGATGGGGATGACAACACCGATCTAGGTTTCCAATAGCCTAAGGGCGCTATTGCGGTAATCTTTGCAGGAGTCCCATCCTCATCAAATAAGCGCTCGGGGAAGTTGGCTCTTCAGGACATCTTGGCAGGAGAACCCGCCACACCCAAGTACCTTAATTGGTCCAAGTACCCGATCTAATTTTCTAGAAAAGATCAATGGACTAGCATGTCTAACGCTAGCCACTACCCACTCATCCTAGGTCTAACAATAGCCGTCACGATAGTCCCCAAGGCCATGATCGATGGCAGCACATGATTGAATATCATATTCACAAATACAATGAAGAAGATAGGCCTAGACTTCACCAGCCTACTTACTCCGACTGATGTCCCCTTCTATGGGATAGTACCCAGCAAAGCAGCTATGCCACTTGGATAGATCACACTCCCAGTTACATTTGGCACCCTAAACAATTTCTAAATTGAGTTCATAAAGTTCGAGGTGGCTGATTTCATATCATCTTACCATGCCATCTTTGGGTGACAAGCTCTGTCCAAGTTCATGGTTGTCCCCCACTACCCGTACCTTTTCCTCAAGATGCCAAGTCCAAATGGCGTACGCTTCTCACTACTACATCAATTTTAATCGAGACAGGCAAAATAGATTAACCGAGGCGGGCATCACAACCGCCTCAGCCAAAAGGACATGGTAAATCATTTTTTACCGAGGAGGTTGTCCTGCCTGTCTCCATAAATCATTAAAAAAATAAAAAAATGAGGGCCCACTAGTGAGCCCATTTTGGAGCCCAATGGCGAGCCTACCTGCTCCATGTGACCGCCACCGTCGCCGTATTCCCGTGCAATGCCGATGCGGGTCGGATCCGACGTCTCCACGCTGAGCCCTCGCTAGATCCGGTGTCCCCATGCCGAGTAACCACCGAATCTGGCATCCCCGCACCACGCCATTGCCAAAGGGGGAGACAGAGGGCTCCCTTGCACCACCACCAGATCTAGCATCCCCACGCCGAGCCATCGCTGGATCCGGCGTCGCCACACCATGCCATCATCGGAGGGAGGAGAGATGGGGCCCTATGCTACCACCGAATCTGGCTGGGGGAGGAGGCCCCTTCCCCCACGCCGCCATCACCGAGACTATATTTGGGGAGCCCCCGAGCTAGGAGAGGAGGCCCTGTCTGCCGCACCCCTTGCTTGCCCACTATTGCTCCACCACCGTGACCCTGACCGGATCCGAGCGAGGGAGAGAGGCCGCTGGAGGAGGCCGTGCCATCGCTCCACCACCGTTCCCCCATCGGGCCACGCCTTTGAGCCCTCGCCACCATGTGAGAAGAGAGGTGAGGGAGAGAAGAGAGAGACTACAAGCGGCGCACGCTGAGGGTTGTGTTGAGGGTTGTGTGTGAGCATCGGAGAGAAGAGAGGAGATTGAGTGGATTTGGTGGGATAGGGTTTTGACCTCGCTTATATACTAGGACTGAGTTTTGGGCCGAGATGGGCTTCTAGCTGGGCTCAGCCACATTAATGAAGACAGGCTTTTTAAGAGGTCCGCCTCCAAAAATGCCATCAACAGATTTTAGGAGGTGGTTATTTTTTAACTACCTCCGTAAATCTATTTTGCGAGGCGGTTAATTATGACCACCTTGGTAAATTAAAACTAACGCCTCCATAAATGGACAGGCATTAACCGAGGCGGGCAATCAGCCCAACCACCTCCAAGGTCATTTTCCAAATGCGTTGTAAAAGATTTTATGTAGTAGTGCCTTCCGAGGCGACTTGAAACGCTCATACGACTACGACATGGAAGCTATCTAGATCGTAGCCAAGGTATAACTTGCTTTTGAGGCATAAGAGATTGCCAATCTCGCATAGTAGACTAAGCCCAAGGACATGGAGATTCCGACTAAGAAGACGGCTATCATCACACCGCCTTCTGAATCAGACATTATCAAGATTGATCTGGGTACCTATTGATATTTCTTAATGCAATCACTAAGTATGGATATAGAATCCATCCTCGTCAAAGGCACCAGAAATGTGTGTTGGCAATCCTTAGCAACATTACTAATATTTAGCAATGTCACTAGGCAAAGCTTTGATAGTTCCTTAACAATTTTATATATTTATCCACAAGCGCACGGAGCTATCATTGTAGCATTTCACCTAGAAGTATTCATGGTATTGTTATTTATATTTTTCCAAATGAAGTCATTGATTGGTTAAGAGTCTAGTATGGATATGAACTCAATAATATACTTGCAAAGCGAACCAATGTTTAATATAGGGGTAAGGCCGGTATAATCAAGATAGTGGACACACACTTGGGCATTCCTCAAAGATAAATGGAAAATAAAGAATAAAAGAATAATCCTAAGTAGAGCAGGCTTGTTCTAAGATAGCCACCGAGTACTGGTCTGCCAACAACCTCATGTGGCAATTTAGACTCCTACACCCTAAACGAACATGGGGGAATACAAGGGACAAATAGGGCTGTCACCACCTGCCGCCTTCCCCTCCACCATGGAGAAGGGCAATGCATTCACCTATCTCTTCATACCCGAGCACCATGCCCATGTACACAGAAACTACCCAAGCCCCTAGGACTTCGACCCTATGGATCGACAAGTAAAAGACTTGGGCACACCCAAAGGCACGATGAACTGCTACCTCAACTTAGCTCTAATTCCAATTATATGAGATATATGAATGGTTAAACATAAAGGCATGCATGCTAATCTCATGACATAGAAACTATATACTAGTTCATAAGGCTGGACGAAAAACTCGAAGCTCGTTAGCTCGTTCGGCTCGTGGCTGGCTCGACTCGGCTCGACTCGGCTCATTATGATAACGAGCCGAGACGAGCCAAGATTTTAGCTCGTTAGCTATAATGAGCTAACTCGAGCCAGCTCATGAGCCGCTCGCGAGCTAAACGAGCCAAGCTTCCAGAAAAAAGTATCAAAACTTATATTAGTTTTTGTATTACTTCATGTCTTGCACTTTATAATTGACTGGTAACTGGTCTAGACCCTATAAATTAACTTGTAACTGGTCTAGATGTATTTCTTTTTATATTATTATTATTCTCAAACTTTAGATAAATACAAATATTGTTATTTTGTGTATTTTTTATACCTAGCTCGCGAGCTTAACGAGCCAGCTCGAGCTTTTAACAAGCCAAGCCAAGCTAGCTTTCTGGCTCGTTAGGATAACGAGCCGAGCCGAGCTAGCTCGTTATCTTAATGAGCTAGAATGAGCTGAGCCGAGCCAAGCCGAGCCAGCTCATTTTCCAGCCTTACTAGTTCATTTGTCAAGATCATAACATAAAGACTATACTCTAGTTCATAGGTATGACTATAATTATAGGATGAGGACTAGAACTTAGAAGAACTCATATTTCTATTCATACCAAGAATCTCTTATTCTAAGGAGTCAAGCCCTCCGAGGTAACTTTGCCTTGCTCTAGACAACTACTAAAAGGTAAAAGTACAAGAGAGAGTGAGGTGTAGCTCAAATGGTGTGTGTTGAAGAGGGAGCTCTCCCCCTATATTTATATAGTCTAGAGGTAGGTTTGGAGAGCATATCCAGTGGGAACCCCGCATGCCGCCACCTCTGCATGTTGTCTAGGCACCGCCTTCTGAAGGAGTGGCCGAGAGGAGCTAGGGGTGTTGCTCCCGCACCCTGACCGGCTCTCCTCGCCACCACCTTCACATGGTGGATCGCTGGTTGGGCCTAGGCTGCTCCTTCGGTGGTTTCACACCCAAATTATCTGGGTAGATGGGGCCTTTCTATTATTCCATTGCGCAATTCAGCATTACGCCTTGTTGGAATGCGGCTTTTGGTGTATTTTCCCATGTATTTGAGTTTAAGTCCTGCAAAACAATAATGTCCAAAGTACATGTGGAATTGGGGTCAATAGTAAATGCATATGTGCACAAGATTGCTAGTTTCTCCTCTTTTTATGTCTTAATTGGTGGGTAAAATTGATCGTTAAGGACCGCTAACAGTACCGGTGATCCCACCAAAACCACAATCATCTATGCCCACCTTCTAATAGAATAGGAAATTGTGGTCACCAACTTTCTTAGGGACCAACCAAAATATCTTCGCTTGGAACCCGACCGACATGCCAGGTGTCCTGAGAGAGTTGGCTGAGCACAAATTGGAATTGAATCCTAGCTCAAAGCTGGTCAACCAGCACCTATGATGATTTTCAACAAACAAGAAAGCCGCAATCAAGAAGGAAATCACCAAGCTGTTAGTGGCCGGGTTCATTAGGGAAATTCTTCACCCTAACTGGTTGGCTAATCCTGTACTCATACAAAAGAAGAACTCGACCGAATGGCGCATGTGTGTCGACTACACAGATCTCAACAAGCATTGTCCAAAGGTTCCATTTGGCTTACCTTGCATTGATTAGATCATAGACTCTACGGCTGGGTCAGCCCTTTTATCCTTTCTTGATTGTTACTCGGGCAACCATCAGATTGCCCTCAGGAAAGAAGATCAAAGCATGACATCCTTCATCACCCTGTTTGGTGCCTACTACTACACGACTATGTCCTTTAGGTAAAAGAATGCTGGTGCTACCTATCAATGGGCCATCTAGGCATGCCTAAGTGAATAGATTAGTCGTAATGTAGAAGCCTACGTTGATGTTGTAGTTGTCAAGACCAAGGATCCCTCTACTCTAATCGATGATTTAAAGAAACATTTGACAACCTCTAGGAATACAAGTGGAGGCTTAACCCAACCAAGTGCATCTTCGGAGTGCCATCCAGACAACTCCTAGGTTTTCTCATGAGTAATCAAGGTATTGAAGCCAGCACGAAGCAAATTCAAGCAATCACTTATATGACTCATCCCACTATGTCAAGGATGTCTAGGAGCTGACAGGGTGCATGGCTACCCTTAATCAATTTATTTCCTGACTCCGAGAGAAAGGTTTGCCCTGCTTCAAGCTTTTAAAGAAGGCAGGCAAGTTCGAGTGGACGACAGAAGTAGACGAAGCTTTCTAGAAACTCAAACAATACCTAACTACCTCCCTAGTTCTTACTCCAATAGAAAAGTGAGAGCCACTCTTACTATACATTGCATCTA